>NW_026859130.1:0-23167 GCF_026571515.1 Ruditapes philippinarum | reverse complement strand
TCCCCACATAGTTTAAATTTAAATTTTCATCCCAATCCTTCGCAATAAGGCCGGGAACCTTCGAAGAATGAAGTTTTGTCCATTTCCATTTATCACCCCCCATGGTCAAAAAAATCCCCATTTTAAAAAATAACTTTTAATTTAAAAGGTTTAAAAAGGAAAAACAAAGTAAAAGAATAAAAAAATAAAAAAAATTTAAAAAACCCCATTTTTTTCCATACCCATGTTTGCCGACAACAACGACGGAAAAGTGACCCCTATTTCAACTACCGTAGGGGCAACCAAAAAAGTTACAGAACCACCAACATACCAAAATAGCCTGTTAGAAAACTAAAAATACAATGCCTATCAAATGTATACTTTATTAAATAAGTAATATAACAAAATTGTATTTGTAACGTAAACATAGACAAGGAATGGAACAGTCTCCAAAATGTCCGACAGGATACTCACCTCTCGTATTCATTTGGCTCAAATTGCACAGGATTTCAACCAAACTTGTATTAGATTTTATTATGATTCATTGATCTTTATTATGATGTTACTATAGCATCAAAGAGCAAGGTTTACCTTATGACAAGCATCTCTCCTCACACTGGAACAAAACTTCTTGTTGTACAAATCTGCCAGCACATAGATGTACTTTAAGCTATTCCATACCATATCCTTCTTGCGAGTATATAGGCACTGGAACTCTCGAAGAACTGATAGTCTTGTCCACTTCCACTTCTTCACTCCTCCATGGTCTGAAAAAAATCACCAGGGTTTACAAAATAACATTTCTAATTCACAAGGCTAAAAGAAGACCACACAAGTAAAAACAGAATAAAAAGAATCAAAGAAAATGTACCAATACCTATTATTTTCCTAGTCAACCATGTGTTTTACAAAATAAACATTCTAATCTTATAATGTTAATATTTATCATGTCTTTACAAATCTACTTTTCAAATAAAGCAGGTAATTATCAATATTTCATTGGTTTATATAATATGATGACCCATACTTTATTATATGGCAGATAAAGGCCGTCATAAGCAGTTTCAGGGTGGGGCAAGTTTTTTTTCATGCACTAAGTAGACCACCTACCTTCCAGTCTAGCTAGTCTATATTCTCCAATAGACAATTCCTATCAACTGTTTGTTGAACTAGCTTGAACTTTTTTTTATCTTGTAAATAATTATACTTTGAGGCACAAATAAACGGTAACAAACAAATCCTTAAAGTATATAATCATTGAAAATACCTAATTTCCCCACATCATGCACAGTTTCCAACAATGATACCACATCTATTCCACTATTTCCTCACGTCTTCGCCACAATGTGCACTAGAAAACACCAACATCTTCTTCCAGGTTGGTTTTCAAAAAGACACAAAGACAAAACATTAGACATATAGGCAAAAAAACTTTAAAGTACCTGGCAAAGATCTTGCATACAAAAATATACGGTATTAAGCAAAGATAATAATTAAAATATCAACATAATCATAGTACACAAAATTCTAAAAACACAAGTCAGAATACAATACCGCGAGTATAAGTATATCAAAAAAACTGGCGCCGCAATACGATTACGCCTGGCCAGATCACATTCTATAACAGACCATGACAACAAATTACTTCAACTCAACACATTTCTAATACAGGTATAACTACATAAAGATTTTTATAATAAATCGCGAGTTATATATAAAATAAACCGCGGAGCGGAGATCACGTAGCCCTGGCCAGAATCACATTTTATTAACAACAAACCTCCACAATACTTTTCACTCAAACATAACTCTACAGGGTTCAGGGCAATTAACGTATATTAAGATTTTTTTTGTAAATCGTAAGTATATCAAAAAAAACGCGCGCGCATCACGTAGTCTGGCCAAAATCACATTTTATAACAACAACCATCAACAATCACTTAAACTCAACACATTACTAACTACAGGGGGACCAGGGATAACAGGATAACGTATATAAAGATTTTTTATAATCGTGAGTATATCAAAAAACGCGCGGGCGCATCACGTAATCTGGCCAAAATCACATTTTATAACAACCATCAACAATAACTTCAACTCAACACATAACTAACTACAGGGGTACAGGGATAACTTATATAAAAGATTTTTTATAAATCGTGAGTATATCAAAAAACGTGGGCACATCACGTAGTCTGCCCAGAATCACAATTTATAACAACAACCATCAACAATCACTTCAAACTCAACACATAACTAACTAACAGGGGGTACAGGAATAACATACATATTTTTTTTTATAATCGCGAGTACTATCAAAAAACTGCGGTCGCATCACGTAGTCTGCGCAGAATCACATTTTATAAAAACAACCATCAAACAATCACTTAAACTCAACACATTACTTACTACAGGGATAACTTACATAAGATTTTTTTTTTATAAATCGCGAGTATTATAAAAAAAAACACGCGGCGGATCACGTTGCCTGGCCAGAATCACATTTTATAACAACAACCCTCAACAATCACTTCAACTCACACATTACTAACTACAGGGGTACAGGAATAACTTACATAAAGATTTTTTATAAATCGCGAGTATATCAAAAAACATGGGCGGATCACGTAGCCTGGCCAGAATCACATTTTATACACAACAACCATCAACAATAACTTCAACTCAAAACATAACTACAGGGGTTCAGGGATAACGTATATAAAGATTTTTTTTTGTAAATCGTAAGTATATCAAAAAAACTCGCGCGCATCACGTAGTCTGGCCAAAATCACATTTTATAACAACCATCAACAATGACTTCAACTCAACTCATAAGAACATATATAAAGATTTTTTTATAAATCGTGAGTATATAAAAAAAAACGCGGGCGCATCACATAGTTTGGCTAAAATCACATTTTATAACAACAACCATCAACACTAACTTCAACTCAACACAATACTAACTACAGGAATAACATATATAAAGACTTTTTTATAAATCGCGAGTATAAAATTATCAAAAAACCGGGCGCATCACGTAGTCTGGCCAAAATCCCATTTTATAATAATCATCAACAATAACTTCAACTCCACACAATACTAACTACAGGAATAACATATATAAAGACTTTTTTATAAATCGAGAGTATAAAATTATCAAAAAACCGGGCGCATCACGTAGTCTGGCCAAAATCCCATTTTATAATAATCATCAACAATAACTTCTACTCAACACATTACTAACTACAGGGATAACATAATTATATAAAGATTTTTTTTAAAAAATCGCGAGTATATAAAAAGAAAACCGCGGGCGCATCACGTAGTCTGGCCAAATCAAATTTTATAACAAACCATCAACAATAACTTCAACTCAACACATAACCAACTACAGGGGGTACAGGATTAACTTACATAAAGATTTTTTATAAATCGCGAGTATATAAAAAAAACCGCAGTCATATCACGTAGCCTGGCCAGAATCACATTTTATAACAACCATCAACAATAACTTCAACTCGACACATAACCAACTACAGGGGGTACAGGAATAACTTACATAAAGTTTTTTTTATAAATCGCGAGTATATCAAAAAAACCGTGCGCACATCACGTAGATTGGCCAAATCACATTTTATAACAACCATCAACAATCACTTCAACTCAACTCATAATTAACTACAGGAATAACATACATATTTAAAGATATTTTATAAATCGCGAGTACATGAAAAAATAGCATACATAAAGAACAATATAAACGATCAAATACAAAAGTTGTAAAATATTATCACACTTACTCTATTAACAAAGAACGTCTTCTCGGCGCGAGTTTCCCACCAAAAATGAACTGTTAGCTCAAATGATCACGTGGTCTGTAATCTGTGAAGCGGGAAAACTCGGCATTTTCCGCCGTGCTTCTCAACTCTGACCTTTTCAGTATTGAAATATTGTTGGTCAATATTGGCCTGAGACATTTGAATATTCAATGACCTTTTATCGGCAATCATCGGAATCCGGCATTCAAATAATTATGATCGAGAATGGGAAATCTTAATTTATAAGTACATAGGGGTGGCAGGATAAAGTCATATACGAAAACGCACGAACAGGAATAACATATGGCCTGTTAGAGTAGTGGTTAAGGTCCTTGTTTCGCATGCGGAAGGCCGTAAGCTCAAATCCCACAATGGGTGAAACTTTTATTAGCCCTTTGAATTAAATTATTCTATTTTTGTTTTACTTTTTAATTTATTGATTTTTTATATATCTTTTTTAAATTTATTAATAATCATTATTTTATATTATATATTTTTCCATGTATTTCATATACGAGAATGATATAGCTTATAAAGTATGGTTGCTGATTTGGTACACTTTGCGCGTTGCGTTGTCGATAGCGACAACACAACCTTTATCGTTATCGTCTTTTCGTCTTGTCGCTAGCGGAATGCACCAAACGGCGCGTTGTCGCACTGTCGTCTTGTCGCTTGGCTTATAAGCCAATCCTTTGATTTGAGCGACATCGCGACAACACGCCGCACGACAACGCGCCGTTTGGCGTGCTTCACTAGCGACAAGACGAAAGTAACTAATATATGTAGTAGATATAAGCCGAAAACTGGTCCAATATGTCAAATATTGAATTTCATGAGGCGCGTAGCGCCGAGGGGAATTCAATATTTTACTTATATAATTATTGGTCAGTTTGAGGCTTATATCTTACTTAAATTACTATTTTTACTATCAAATATCATGTTATCCATCGAAAAATTAGACATTATGTTTCTTGTGCTAGAAATGAACAATTTTATCCTTTAGTAATTTTTTTTTCTTACCTGCAAAACCCTGTAGAGAGCCTCTAAAATAACAAAATGTCCGAAGCATGAAAATTTCGTGTTTTGAAATAAGACCAATTATGTACATGAACACGATGATATACACAAAATAAACCAGTTACACAAAATGTTGGATTTACACACATGCAGTTACATAGATTTGTACATTGGAGATTTTTACAAGAAATAGTAAAAATAAAAGTTTTCAAATTTGTGTTAAATCTTGGATATTTTGAATCCACACTTATTTGAAAAGTTGACCTTACTGAAACAGTACGTACATACAATGAATCAAATCAAGTAATTGTCAATTAAAATACATGTAAAAAGAAAAAACGGACAATAGGCAAGAATTAACAATCTCATTAAAATCATATCTTAACTGACTTTCACTACGGAAGCGTAAACGGTAATATAATTTTAAGAGCTTGGAGATATTGAAAACCAGTAGGCTTGAAAATAGAATTCGTGAAATGAGCAAAGAAATCATCGACAGATAACAATTATTGTTCATTTAGTAAAATTCTGTAAAATACGTAATGGTCAAAGGAAAAACGTTGCATTACTCGTGTTAACTTACATTTTATTTAATCTTTTATTCTTTCTTTAATTTTGATGATTTTCCACAAAATCCTGTGGTCATTGAAGCTTCTTTCATATTAATGTGTTACGCAATTAATATTGGACTTACACGTTAATATTGGACACCTACCTGTACTGTATTAAAATACAGTACGGTCAGAACAAAGGAATGACGTCACAGAATAATTTAAAGTTACGTATAACTATAATTATTGATAGTTAAATAACGATATCAACATACAATTAAGCAAGGTGCACACAGCAGAAAGTATAATGTGCATGTAAGAAAGCAAGATGTAAAAGTCAGAATGCAAGATGTACAAGTCAGAATCTGGGACATACGATAAGTTATAGTATGTCCCAGTCAGAATGCAAGATGTACAAGTTAGAAAGCACGATGTAACGTAAGAAAGCAAGATGTAATTTTTGCGTTAATACCCTTCCATATAAACTGTTTTACAAACAATATCTTTTTATATAAAATTTCAATTATTTTCGACTTTATGGCGATTAAAACTTCCAAGGGACCGCCCTTTTTTCAAATATTGTTTCAAAATAGGTGTCAAGTGCCGTGTGACAGCTAAAAATGTTGTCCCTCCTTCACTTTAGTGAGTTTAATTTTCCTGGTCTTTTGGGATCATTGATTCAAGTTCTTGTAAAAGTTGAATATTGCTCAAACAGATGTTAGAATCGTGAGTTGCACTTTTTCATTATCCCTCATGTACAAACTCAATCAAACAGAGTCTGCAATTTTCATATTGTTTTGTTATACTTTCAAGGCATAACCTTTTTCCCCAGATTTTTATATCAGATACGTTTCTTTGAACGATGCCATGTGATCGTAATATTTAGAAAAATCGAAACTTGTGAATAAAGCTTGAGATGAATTTACAGCAGCATCCCTAACGCAACTTTACTGTGATGAATGATTAAGTAATTAAACAGAAATTGATTTGTTTGAAAATAAGATGCAATAAGATTATATTCAATGCATTTTTACATTTGGGTCGTCAGACCAAACAAATAATGGTAGCGAAATTTCAGACTCTAATGCTGTTAATTGCAAGTGCCGAAAGTAGTCCGCTTTTTTGAAGCGGTTACTTCCCTTTATATGTAACACTTAGGCCGAAAAATTTAGGGGAGATCACTGCGTAAATATAGTAACATGAAATGCGGATTAATTTTCAAGCAAAATAATTCCCGAATGGTCGAATATTTCTAATATTGTTTTATTCTTTATTGATATACATGCTTATAGTAAGCGCCATGATTATTTACACAAGTGTTAATCAACAGTTAGCGTCGTAACAAACCCTAACTAGAATAATATGGTTTTCTTCAGACTATTAACATATAAATTTACCGTGGCCGAGGGGTTTGCGCGCTCGCTTAGGAAGCGAGAGGTCTGGAGTTCAAATCCCAGTTAAGGGAACTCATTTTTTTTTTCAAATTGTTTAGGTCAAATAAACATTGGATCGAATATCAGTGTTGCAATTAGTCTTATAGCCATTCTACTACAATTAAAACGCTGGAAAGCATTGGTGGCACTATACAAAAACAAATTGTTTTATAATCTCACAACCTTCACCTTTCTGACATTCTGAGACCCAAACAAATTCAGCGCCTTCTGTGCTTTGATTTACATTGCCATCACTTTGTATTTTTTGTTACTTATCAAGTAAATGGCCGACAGAACAGAATGATCTTTGCGACATCTGTTGTTTTAGGAATACATGTACATGTATATTTACAATTAAGGTAGTTTGTTATTAAGTCACAATTTTGTTATAATTATAATTCATGAAGCATGTTTTACTTACATTAAATCAGAAATAAATACATTTTTATTACTTCTACATATGAATTTAAATCAAAATGCCACCGAGATTTTTTAATTGCACAGTGATCTAAGTATCAAAGTATCGACCGCTATCTGGAACTTAACTAGTTTAAGGTTGCAGATCGAAAATAAGTCAAAGATCAGTATTTAAGCAGAACATAGTTGACAGCCCTCATAAATTTGGAACCCAAAGTGCGTTGTATCCCAAAGTGCAGTGTTACAGCCTTTACAATTCAGTGCGCATGCTGACACAATATGAGCCACGTCACGACAAAACCAACATAGTGGGTTTGCGACCAGCATGGATCCAGACCAACCTGCGCTTCCGCGCAGTCTGATCAGGATCCATGATGTTCGCTATCAGTTTCTCTTCATGCAATATGATTTGTAAGCGAACAACATGGATCCTGATCAGACTGCGCGGATGCGCAGGCTGGTCTGGATCCATGCTGGTCGCAAACGCATTGCGTTGGCTTTGTCATGACGCGGCTCATATAACTTTTCCACATATTAAAGGCAGTGACTGTGAGCAGTTAAGGAACGGTAAGCGGCCTATTATAGTGAAAAACAGCGCATGTTATCTATACTTTTTATTCATTGACATTCAATTTGAAGTTTACGATTTAGTGTCAAATGGGTAATAGTTATCTAGTTTTAAAAGCTTTATATAAACTGTGTATGAAATATTTTTTAACTTTTATCTAAAAACCTTTAAAAAATTAACATTGTAAAATGTGAACATCTGTCAAATCTGGGGTAATATAAGAACATGTATTACATTTTATGAACAGGTATGTATTGAACTGTCTATCAATCAGGAAATATCAAGAAAAAAATGTCTATAGCTTGTCATTCATAAGTACAGAGCATGTTACAGTCTGCACGGGTGTGTTGCCTGGCGTACATGTATCTCTTTACCACATTATTCATCCGGTTCCAACAGTATAAAGGTACAGTGTTGTTAACAGTTGTTACTTTTGATCTAAGCTTATTTAAAGGAAATTCTATTATTATACAGTTTTCACTCTCTTTTATGGGGAAAAGACATATACCTGTAGCACGAGCCTTTAAACTTTCATTAATGAGCCGCGTCACGACAAAACCAACATAATGGGTTTGTGACCAGCATGGATCCAGACCAGCCTGCGCCTCCGCGCAGTCTGATCATGATCCATGCTGTTCGCTATCAGTTTTTCTATTCGTAATAGAGTTGGTAAGCGAACAGCATGGATCCTAGTCAGACTGCGCGGATGCGCAGGCTGGTGTGGATCCATGCTGGTCGCAAACCCACTATGTTGGTTTTGTCGTGACGCGGCTCATTTGTTATTTTTTTTCCAAGATGGAAAAGTATCAATGCGACAGCTGCGTCGAAGAAACACTTTTTAATGGCACACAGTAAACGTAATTTAAATTGAAACGAAGTCGTTCAATTCAATGCCATTCACATTACATGAAAATATAAAGAATTAGCTTAACAGTGACTGACATATCCACGGAAGACCGTTTGGGACATTACAAATTCATGAATGCCCGATTTTATTTTCATGAATTCAGAATTTTAACTTGATGAATTCACGTTTTCAACATACAGAATTCACGATAGCAAATTCATGAATTCACGATTTCAAGTTCACGAATTCATAATGTACACTTTACGAATTCACTATTTCCACTTCATGAATTTAATTTCATGAATTTCTTATTTGAACTCTAAGATTTCATCTTCACGGTGTTGAAATCGTGAAGTTCACAACGTGAATTAAAATCGTGAATTTGTGAAGTTGAAATTGTGATTTCATGAAGTTGAAATATTGAATTCGTGAAGTTGAAATCTTGAATTCGGGAAGTTGAAATCGTGATTTCATGAAGTTGAATTCATGAAGTCAAAATCTTCATTCACGAAGCTGATAACGTGAAGTTCAAAACGTGAAATCACGAAAACAGAAACAACTGAAAGGGTAATGAGGAAAAAGTGGATGTGGTGTCAAGAGATTCTCTTTTTGAAAGGGAAGATGTTTTCCACAAAAAATCAATACCATTAATGTAGGCCGAGCAATGTAATTATTATGCAAAAAAAATGTTTTGGCCGTAAAATGAGAAGTAATGACGTAACAACAAAAGGTAAAATAGTCCTAATTACATAGCATATAAAACTTAGTACATTTTTGTACGCTACATTTAGGAATGATTTCTTTAAAACATGAACTCTTTTAATAAGTTTTAAACTCCTTTTTATTTAAGATGGAATATATACAAAAGGAATTAAAAACATCTGCACAAATTATCCACGCAGTGCCATTGTCTGTTACAGTTGGGAAGTCCTGCCGCATTACTTATGCAATCTTGCTGGGTCATACAATCTGTAATGGGGGAGATAAAGTGACATTTTATCGTACACACATTTTATCCTTAACATGCTGAAACGACGGTTATCAGCCTTTGTCATAAGTCATTACTGGAGTTCATACCAAGAACTGAATGCATCGCCACCTGCAAACATTTTCAAATTCCATTATGTTATAACAACAGGAAATTTGTTGTTAAATATACATTATTATATACAATCACGTGTAGCTTAGTCAAATGATGACGTTGTTACTGTTTGTACAATTGGATGCTGATGACACAAGAAGCAATAGAACAACCCATTTTTAGGTATGATCGAATAACTTGGCTTGCTTACAGTATGAAAACTACTTTTCGTATCAGCATAACTAGGAATGTAATGTCACTAGTTCAAATCAACATTGGCTGATTGGTTGCCGGTATGTGGCGTGATTTTTTTCTTGTTGCTTATACACAATGTCAATTTATATACACAACCTACATTTTCTCCGTCGTTATTGTGATGTAAATTTATTTTTAACCCAATAATTTAATATGGAACAATCCGTCAATCAAAGTTTAAAGAATTCCAATATCAAAATACACAAATAAAGCAACCAACGCATGGTCAGACTGTACGGATGTGCAATATCTGCGTGGTTGATCTGGCACTATACTGGTTGCAAAGACTAATTACTTCCAGTTCCGGCAGGTATGAAGGGAGTCAAAATATTTTGACGTGCAAAAGCAAAATTTGAGATATATTGGTCTGGGTCAGAATCTCGCTTCTACATACCACAGAATATGTGCGAGAGATATTGACCAAACACAAAATATCACAATATATCAATGCGTAGTGGATCAGTTCAATTTGGTGGCGAATATAATTTTTTTACAAAATATACACTGTAAGTGGTTTAAAATAAACTTACTATTGCATGTACAAATTTGATTCACGCATTCCTTGTAGTAACCTACTGAACATTGAAAGCTCATACATTCTGTCGCCACATTATTGTTTGGGCAATTTTCGGCATAGACTGAAAAAATAAGCTTCTTGAAAATATACGGTTTACTGATGATGACAATTCCTATAATGTGATGAATCATATTAAGTAATAGCAGGATTATTGTTAAATGGGGCTTCAAATTGCAGCGGTAACAAACAGATCTTATTTGCAAATATTTATCTTGTCAGTCAGCAATTGCGGTGATATACACAGCATTTGTAGTAAATGTACATACATTTTAAGTAAAAAAAGAAACATTTTGTGACTTTGCACTCTTAATAGATACATGCGAAGAAAGGTGACAAAATAAAGAATCTCAGAATCTCTAAAGAACGCCCAAAACGGCAAGGCTTGGTTTAATCAAGCCTGTTTAAGGACGGTACAGGAAAGTGTAAGCTACCGTCTACGCCCCCTAGCACCGGCTTATGCAAAAATTCAACATATTAACATGAAAATGATGAAATTTGGAAAAATAAACATTCGCAAAAGTGTTTATACAAACCCACACGAGTTTTTATTAGGTAATATTAGATAAAATATATATATATATATATATATATATATATATATATATATATATATATATATATATATATATATATATATATATATAATTTACTTACCCATCGTTATTGCGACACAAAATAATAAAACCTTCATTTTCAATGTAACTTTCGTGAACACAGAAGTTTAAATGAATGCCTCGTTGTGTATGTGTCGCGTAAAATGAACGATAGCTGTGAGAAATGAACATGTGCGGCAACGAACAGAACATGTACATTTGAACGTTCATTTTCAACTTTAGTACTATAAGATAAGCATATTACGTTACACAAACTGTCTACTTATATGGTCAAATAATATAGCCATAAGAATTCCATTCTACCTTGTTTTCTACTCAGTGTACACAAGTCAACATTATTTGTTACTTCTGTAGTCTTGTACTTGTACCAGATGGCTTCCGGTAACGACTATACCTCGATTGCCTTTTAAGGCCTTTTTTTAAAAATACATTGGCTTACAGATAATTTTTATGGGGATAAGAAAGCGAAGGAACATTTAGTCATTATTTTTATTCCTTCATGGTCCAGACAATTCTAATAGATGCAATCTTCCCGTTAATTGACAAAGCTTGGCCACAATTGTGATTGTAATTCCTAGATATAAACGTTGGCCCCACCCTGTTGAATTTGTTAATTTAATATGGACTGATCCACAATTTGAGTTTAGAGTTGTGGTTTACAGCATCAAAATATTTAAACAGGTTTGGCTATCATGTTCAAAAGTCTGTTACTGCTACGGCTAATAGTCCAAATGTTGAAATTTGCCTTACTTCTTGGAGCTTCAAATTTATTTAGATATTTTCACTAATATGAAAGAAAAAACACACTAAAATATATATATTTTATTATTAAAAATTACTCACTCATGTATCAAGAAAGCACATATAAATAATTACAAACAACATGTAGATTAAATTGATTAGAAAATTATATGTTATGTTTGTTCTATAGACTAGATAACTAAGGGTCATCAGGATGAACTAGTGAGTTTTATATACACTAACAGTAGTTGATGCATTTCTCTATAGAATATGTCATCTAAGTGCAGTAACATATTAACATCGATTGAATTTAAATAGGAGTAAACCCGTTACTGCACTAAGTTTACAATTATCTCAACCTAGTCAATAGCATTCAATGCTAGTTTTGTGTCTTTTGACAACGTGGGAGAAGGACAAAGTGTGTAAATATGACAACTTTTGTGCCTTTCATTACACCAACTGGTATCTGAACAATTCCCCACCCTGTCAAGTCCCTGCTTATTTACTCTGACTTAATTTTTGTTATGCAAGACAAATTCCACACTCATATAACTGTGCTGGCATCAATTACACATCAACATGTTGTCTGAGAGACATTTCAAATGAACTACTTTATGACATTAGATTAAAAAATTGATATAGAAGTGAACATAGTAACATACTTTTGTTATTAAAAGTAGGCCATATTTGTGTCTGAAATTTAATTTTACCCCCACCACAATTCCTATACCAATTAAAGGATTTTCTTCAAACTTGGCTCAAATGTTCACCTCAACAAGGGGATGTGCAGAACCCATTTTGCCCATGTGTCAGCTCAAGGTCAAGATCACAATTCAAGGTCAAATATCAAACAATCAAATATTAGACAGTATGTCGTGTCCGCTCTGTACGTCTTACACTAATTGAAAGATTTTCTTCAAACTTGGCTCAAATGTTTACCTTAACAAGTAGATGTGCAGAACGAATGTTGCCTATGTGTCAGCTCAATGTCAAGGTCACAATTGAAGGTCAAATATCAACCAATCAAATATTAGACAGTATGTTGTGTCCGCTCTGTAAGTCCTACACTAATTGAAAGATTTTCTTCAAACTTGGCTCAAATGTTCACCTCAACAAGGGGATGTGCAGAACCCATGTTGCCCATGTGCCAGCACAATGTCAAGGTCACAATTGAAGGTCAAATATTAAACAATCAGATATTAGACAGTATGTCGTGTCCGCTCTGTAAGTCCTATTCTAATTGAAAGATTTTCTTCAAACTTGGCTCAATTGTTCACCTTAACAAGGGGAAGTGCAGAACCTATGATGCCCGTGTGTTAGCTCAAGGTCAAGGTCACACTTGAAGGTCAAAACTTGACTTAGAAAATATTCTTAAATTTTAACATGTATTTAAATATTTCTGAAACTAGAAAAGGTATTCGCTTAAAACTTAAACTATATATGAAGTGTCACAATTAAGACATGCTGGTCTATTTCATAACTCTGTATTGCATTTTAACAAAGTTATGCCATTTTTTAAGTTTTCAAATTTACATACAATCAAATATTAGGCAATATGTCGTGTCTGCTCTATAAATCTTATACTAATGGAAGAATTTTCTTCAAACTTTACTCAAATGTTCACCTCAACAAGATTATGTGCAGAATCCATGAATCCATGTTACCTTTGTGCTGGTCAAAGTTCAAGGTCACACTTGAAGGTAATAAATTGACTTAAAAAATGTTCTTAAATTTTAACATGTACTTGAATTTTTCCATAACCAGCACAGGTATTTGCTTGAAACTTAAAAGATATATGATATACTCTTTTTATAATTTAATTAGTCATTTATTAAGTTAAGTTAATTTGCAAATTTTGGATATTTCACCTTCTTTGCAGAATACATAAAGAAAGTCAGAACAAAATTGAACTATTTTGCCTTATGAATAGGTTACGTAACAGGTAATACTGTATCACTATACGATTACCGTATATATGCATGTATTTACTAAACAAAAAGTAGAATAATTTAAATCGAATATTTAATAAATTACATTACATGTAACTTCAATTTTTCGATTATATTTTTTCAATACTTTGAAAATGCCACCAACGCCGTTAGATTTTAAGGAAAACTTCAAATGGCCTAATTGGTAATCTTGGAGTAACTACATTGTAAAACAACAACTGAACTGGTAATGGGGGGGGGGGATAATTGAAAGCTTTCGTATTTATATTATCTTGTGTATGTCATGTCAAGGGACGAAATATTATTTCCACAACAAATCAATACCATTAATGTAGGCCGAGTAATGTAAATTTGATGATAAAAAAGATAAATTGGTTTGGCATTTCATTATCGTTCGTAGAATGGTAAGTCATGAAGTAACCGCAAAAGGTAAAAAAGACCCGATTACATAGCAGCCTCTGAAACTTAGTACATTTTGTACGCTACATTTGGGAACGATTTTATAAAACAAGAACTCTTTTAATTAGTTTTAAACTCATATTATTTAAGATGGAATATATATACAAAAGGAATTAATAACATCTGCACAAATTATCCACGCAGTGCCATTGTCTGTTACAGTTTGGTAGCCCTGCCGCATTACTGATGCAATCTTGCTGGGTCAAACAATCTGAAATGGGGGAAATAAAGTGACATTTTATCGTACACACATTTTATTCTTAACATGCTGAAACGACGGTTATCAGCCTATGTCATAAAATAGAGAAAATAAGAATCCCTAAAGAAAGGCCAATACGGATGTATATATATTATAAGGCTATGACTTTAATCTCATTTTAAGGTCACCATCAAGCAGTATATACCATCCAAACACTGTGTAGGCCCCCTGTGGAAAGAACTAATTACCACAAGCACAACAAAATGTCGTGCTGAACGATAAGTCTTTACTTGAATTCATACCAAGAATCGAATGCATCGCTACCCGCAAACATTTTAAACTCACCATGTTATAACAGCAGGAAATTTATTGTTAAATATACATTATTGCTTTATAAAATGATAAATGAATTTAATTAATATACATGTATTTGCCTCAATCACGTGTAGCTTAGTCAAATGATGACGATGCTGACGATGTTACGGTCGTACAAGTGGAAGGGGATAACAAGTTGCTGATGACACAAGAACCAATCGAACAACCTATTTTAGGCAAAGGATGAAAACTAATTTTCGCAGCATATCTAGGAATGTAATTACGTTACTATAGTCCAAATCAACATTGGTTGCTAGGTAGCGTGATTTGAAGTCAGAGACCCGAACAATATGGACTTTTTTGTTGCTTATACACAATACCAATATATCAGCCCTGATCCCACTCACAACCCAACTTTTTCTGTCGTAATCGTAATGCAATACAAAATGTATTTATATTTTAACCCATAACTTGCTAAAATTGTGTAATGTATTTGCCCTGTATTAAATCTGAAACAATCTATTCAAATGATTCCAATATCAAAATTAAAAGCAATCAACAGTGTAGTGAACGGGGGGGTGTGCACGTTGACCTTGCACAAAGACTAATTACTTTCGGTTCCGGCACGTATGAAAGGAGTCAAAATATTTTGTAAAAAGCAAGATTTGAGATATTTTTGGTCTGTGTCAGAATCTCGCTTCTACAGACCACAGAATAGGCGTTTACTATGTTGCAAGTAGAGGAGAGATATTGGCCAAGCATAAGTTCACTTTTGCAACGAGAAGGAATATAATCTTATTACAATTTATACACTGTAGATGGTTTAAAATAAACTTACTATTGCATGTACAAATTTGATTCACACATTCCTTGTAGTAACCAAATGAACATTGAAAGCTCATACATTCTGTTGCCACATTATTGTTTGGGCAATTTTCGGCAAAGACGACAACAACTGAAAAGATAAACCTCTTGAAAAAACAGGTTTACAGCTGATGACAATTCTTATAATGTGATGAATCATATTGACTTAGGATTATCGTTAAATGGGCTTCAAATTACAGGGGTAACAAACAGCTTATTTGCAAATATTCATTATCAATCAGCACATTTCGCAATTGCGGTTATACACAGCATTTGTGTTAAATATGTACATTTTACCATTTAACGTGAAAAATAGAAATGTTTTGTCACTTTTTGCAATCTAAATAGATACATGCTTAGAAAAGTGACGAAATAAAGAAAATCAGAATCTCCAAAGAACGTCATAAACGGCAAGGCTCGGTTTAATCGAGTCTGTAAGTGTTTAAGGACGGTACAAGAAAGTGCTAGCTACCGTCCACGCCCCCTAGCACCGGTTAGCGGTTAAAGCAGAATTCAACATTTGAGCATGTAAATGGTGATATTTTAAATCTAAAAACATTCGCAGATGATTTTATACAAAGCCAGAGTCACTCGAGCTTTTATTAGTTGATACACCTTATTATATACTAGTTTATGATTTGTCTTACCCATCGTTATTGCGACACAAAATAATAAAGCCTTCATTTTAAATGTTACTTTCGTAAAAACAGAATTAAAAATGAATGCCTCGTTGAGTATGTGTCACGTAAAATGAACGATAGCTGTGAGAAACGAATATGTGCGGCTACAATCAGAACATGTACATTTGTACGTACTTTTTCAACTTTAGTACTAAAAGATAAGGATATTACATTACACAAACTGTCTACTTATTTAGTCAAATAATATAACAGAATTCCATTCTACCTTGTTTTCTACTAAGTCTACACAAGTCAACATTTTTTTTATTTCTGTTTTCCTTGTACTTGTACCATTTGGGCCCTTTGGGCATATATTTTTTTTTAAGAGGGGCCTTTTCCCCGACTTATACCTGGGTTTTTGTTTTTTAACCCTTTTTTTTAAAAAAATACAGGGTTTTAAAAAGAAAATTTTTGGAAAAAGATACGAGGGTTTAGTTTTTTCCCTTTCAGGGTCCTGTCAAGGGTACAAAATGCACTTTTCCCCGTTAACACAAATTTTCGTCTCAATTTGTTTCCCTAAATAAAAAAACCCCTTGTCTGGAAGTAAGCTCGATTTCAAAAAAGTTTAAAAAAGGGGGTTTCATTGAGTAAAATTAATGCAAACCTAAGGGAATACAAAAAAATTCCCCAAAAAAAGGAAAAAATGCTTGTTTTTAAGATTTTTTATCGATTTTAAATAAAATTTTTTTTAAAAGGGGCCCCCAAAATTTATGAAAAAAGAGGCCATAAGGGGCCCTTGGGGGGCGCTCCCCCCGTTATGGGCCCCCTGGAGCGGGGTCATTTTTAAACCCCCGGGGTTTTTATTTGAACAAATTTGGAAACCCCATAAAATTTGTTTCAAATTTAAAGGGTTTTTACCTACAAAAATAAAATGAAAAGAAAAATGCCCTCTGCCCCCCCCCGGGACCCCCCCCCCGGCAGGGAAATTTTCCCCCGGGTTTTATTAAAAAAACGGGTTAGAAAAAAATTGCTTTTATTAAGATTTTTTATCGATTAATAAAGGGTTTTTTTAAAAAGGGAAATTAATTTAATTAAGAGGGGGCCATGAGGGGCCCCTTTGAGGTCGCCCCTCCCCTGAAAACCCCGGGAGCAGGTCTTTTAAAGCCCCAGGGTTTTTTTATTTGAACAAATTGAAAACCCCCCCAATTAGAAGATTTTTCCCATGATTTTAAAGTTTTACAACAAATAAAATAAAAGGGCAATGACCTCTGCCCCCCCCCTTTTCCCCCCCCCCCCCCCCGGAAAGGGCCAATTTTTACCCCGGGGCTTTTTTTTTAAAAAAAACTTGAAGACACCCTTTAAGAAGAGTTTATAAAAACATCCAAGCTCTAGCTAAATTGGGGTTTTAAAAAAAAGTTTTTTTAAAGGTTTTGCTATACACTATAAGAAAATAATGCCCCCCAGGGGGGGGCCCAAAAATTTTGACCCAAAGGGCTTTTATTTTGAAAAAAATTTTTTTTGACCCCCTTAGAACATTTTTCAGGGTTTAAATATTTTACCTCCACTCTTTGAGTTTTTTTAAAAAAATTTTTTTAATTTTTACTATATGCAAAAGGGAAAAAATCAATGACCCCCTGGGGGGGGCCTTTTTTTTAAACCCGGGGCTTTTATTTTGAAAAAATTTGGAGACACTCACTAGAAGATGCTTTCATCCCAAATATCAAAGCTCTAGCTCTTTTGGGTTTTTTAAAAGGGGATTTTTAAAATTTTTTTTAAATTTCGGTTGCCATGAAACCAAGATTCTTCAGGGAAATTAAAATTCGTTGAACTTTTTTTTTTAAAGGTTTACCACCAAAGGAACATTCCTTTTGAAGTTTGGTAAAAATTGCTAATTTGGTTTTGGGGAGAGGTCATTTAAAAGTAAAAATTTACCCCGGGCCCGCCGGACAAAAAAACGATCACAAAAGTTCACCCTTTTCACTTTTAAACAGTGACAAAAAAGCAAATCAAAAGTTTTTGGGCCCTTTTGCCAACATGTAAGATAATCACAGAAACAAGTGTGTAATTTTTTAAAGCCATCCCTTTCAGTAGTTAGGGAGATCCCCAAGTTTTCCCCAAAATTTAACCAAAAATTTCAAGAAAAAAAGGGGCATTATTTTTGTAAAAAAGGGCAAATTTCGGGAATTTAGGGGGCTTTTGCAAAATCATTTTAAGAAAAATCACTGAGAACAATTTGTGTGAATTTTAAAACCCAAATTTCCCTTAAATACTTAAAAAATTTACCAGTTTGCAGGGCCAAAAAATTTAACCCAAAAATTTTCAAAATCAAAAGGGGGGCAAAAATTATGCAAAAAAGCAACCAGATTTTATGGACTTTTGCCAACTTTGAAAAATTTAATCAAAGAAAAAAAAGGGGTGTAAATTTTCAACCTTTCCCCTTCAGTAGCTTTAGAGGAAACAGCTTCAAAAGCAAAAAATTAACCAAGAATTTCTAAGTCGAAAAAGGGCATTTAAATTTTGCAAAAGCAAATTTAGAATTTTGGGACTTTTTTCCCCAAAAATGTTTTATAATCACAGAGAACAAGTTTGAGAAATTTCAATCCATTCCCCTTTAGTTGTTAGGAATACCAGCTGCACGCAAAAACTTAACCCCAGGGGCGCCGGCAAAAAGTTTACGCATTAGCTCGGTTTTTTCTGCGAAAAAAGTCGACTAAAAAAACGTTGGATTTTTTTATTTAATATGGGCTGGGCCCAAATTTTAGTTTACATTGTGGTTTTAATACACAAACAAAATATTAAAAAAAGGTTAGAATAATCAAATTTTAAAAGCCCGTTTTCTAAGGGTAAAGTCCAAAGGGTTTTTTTCTACCTTACTTTTTTGGAGCTTCAAAATAAAATTAAAAATATTTTACTACTATGGGAAAAAAAAAAAACACTTAAAAAAATATATTTTTTTTATTAAAACCCCTTAAATCCAAACATTGTCAAAAAGAAATATAAAAAATTTTCAAACAACCTGTAGATTTAATTTATTGAAAATTTATATTGTGTTTTTTCTATAGACTAGTAATAAGGGTCATCAGGATGAACTTTTGACTTTATATACATAAGTCCTATAGAATTTCCCCCTAAAGCAGTATTAATTAAATAACATTTAAAAACCTTTTCTACTAAGTGACAATTTTTTCAATCTCGACAATAGCATTAAATCTAGTTTGATCTTTAGACAATTAACAGGGGGCCTGATGGCCCTGAATCGCTCCCCTTTGTTATTGGGCCCCGGGGAGGGGGGCCAATTTTTAAACCCCGGGGGATTTTATTTGAACTTTTAGCACCCATTTGAAGTGTACTAAAATATCTTAGCTCTAGCTCTAAGAAATTTTTTAATTTTTTTACTATACAAATATAGGGAAAAACAATAAACCCCCCCGGGGGCCCAATTTTGTTTTCAGGCTTTTATTTAAAAAACTTTGTAACACACTAGAAGAATTCATGTCTAATATCTAAACTCTCTTTTTGGGGTTTTTTACCAGAAATTTTTTAATTTTTTACTATTACATAAAAGGGAAAATAAGATCCCGGGGCGGGGCCAATTTAAACCCCCGGGCCCCTTTCCCCCTTAACAAAAAGGGTAGACACTTTAGAACACGCAAAATTTTAGCCTAGCTCTAAAGTTTTTTAAAAAAAGATTTTTAAAATTTTTCAAAAACAAAAGGAAAAACAATGACCCCGGGGGGGGCCAATTTTAACCCCCGGCTTTTATTGAACAAACTTGTTAGACAACCATTTGAAATGTTTCATCTTAAAGCTAAACTCTAGCTATTTGGGTTTTTAAAGAAGATTTTTTATTTTTTTACTAATACAAATAAGGAAAAATCTGACCCCCCCCCCCCCCACGGGGGGGGCAAATTTTTGACCCCAGGCCTTTTTATTTAAAAACAAACTTTGGTAAAACACTGACAGATGATTTTTATCCCAAAAATTTTAAGCTCTAGCTTTAAGGGTTTTTTTAAAAGCAGATATTTTAAGTTTTTTTTTTTTCGGTTTTCCCCAGGGCCCCCAAGAGGGTTTTTTTGGCTTGGGAAAAATTTTCTTTGAATAATTCTTTAAAGTTGACTACCAAAAGGGGGAACAATCCTTTTTAAAATTTTGGATAAAAAAGGGCTTAGGGGTTTTATGAGGAGGGGGTTGTTTAAAGTAAAAGTTTAAATTGACGGACCCCGGACGGACGGACCCCGGACCAAAAAAGCAATCACAAAAGCTCACCAGTCACTTTGTGACGGGGGTAAAAATTTTTAAAAAGACATTTGGGGGAGAACGAAAAGGCATTTTGAAAAATATAACGGGCCTTTTGTCCCTTTTCTTTTCCCCCCCCCACGGGTACCCCTGAAAAAATGCCCCCCCCCCGGTAAAAAGTCCGTTTATTTAATTTTATGTTTTAAATTGTTTGACGGGGCCGCTGACTTTCAATTACAAAATAAACATGCCGTCTGGAAAAAACTTTTCCCCAAATAAACTATTTTCTGACATTAGATTAAAAAGTTGAAAAAAGAAGTAAACTTTAAGTAACATATGTTACAGGATATCTACCCGCGTCACGAAAAAACCCAACAAAAATGCTTTTGCGACCAGCATGGATCCAGACCGGGCCTGCGCATTTCCGCGCAGTCTGATCAGGACCCTTTGCTTTTCCCTGTCATTTTCCCTCCACCTGTAATAATTTGGGTTTTTAGCAAAACGGGCATGGTTTTCCTGTTTCAGACTGCACCGGTTTGCGCACCCTGTTTTTTTGGATCCACGCGGTTCCCCAAACCCCAAACTAATTTTTGCCCGTTGAGGGTTTCAATTTTTTTTGTTTTAAAAAATTTAGGCCATTTTAGGGGTTCTGAAATTTCATTATCACGGGGTCCTAGTATAACTAAACAAAAAAAGCCTTATTTTGGGCCCCTTTCCCAACATTTTTTTCCCCCTTAAAATAAAATTATTTTTTAAAATTTTGGAAGTTTATTCAACAAATAATTAAAATATTTCAATTTTATATTAAAAAATTATTTTGTTAAAAAAATAAAAAAAAGTAGGTTTTTTTAAAATTAAAAAGGGTATTTTGGGTTTTAAAAAATAAACAATATTTTACCCCCCCCCTTTCATTGAAAAGGGGAAAAATGAGATAAAAATGTAATGTGGACAATTAAACACATTAGAAATAAAAAATTTAGATTTTTAAAGCCGGGGGGTTTTGGAGCTAAAAATTTGCCTTTAAAAATTCAAAATAAAATGTTTATTTTTCTTTTCACCCAGCACACAAATTTAGAACGGCCCCAAAAAATAAACCCCAAAACAAAAAACTTATTGGGGAAGCCTTTTAAAAAAAAATCATATTTAAAAAATCTTTTATTATTAAAAACATTTTTGTAAAAATTTTTGAAATAGATTTTTTTTAAAAACAGCTTATAAAAAAATTTTTTTTTATATTATATGAAAATTAAAATGTGCTGGGTTTGGGACAAATATGCATTTTTTTTGGAAATTTTAAAGGGTTGTTTTGGGGTCCCCCCCCAAGGGTGCTTGACTTTCATGCAGATCTTTTTTTACTTCCAGCAAAAAAAAATTATTTTAAACCCCCTTTTTAAAGGGGGGACGTGGTGAAGCTAAATACAAGGAAACAAAATACATATGTAGTATTTCAAACTTGTGAAACAATAAAAATGAGACAATAGTTCTTTTATATTCTTTGTACATAGTAGTATTTAACACACAAAAAGCACTACAAGGCATCATCACATATTTCTGGTTAGTCCATTATGGACGTTTTATGGGAGTCCAGATTTAAGCTATACTTTGCTAAAATTTGATGTTAGAAAATATTGATAATTACTTCAGTTTCTTTGTAAATTGAAATAAAGATGTTTAGACTTCACAAAAAGTAGATAATTATGTTATGTTTAAAAAATGACAGTGTTTTTTTAAAGAAAATACCAACTTTACTGGGCCTATAATAGAGAACACAGCTTTCAATACATAATTTATTCATTCAAATCAGGCAAATTCAGTCGATTAAAGTATCTTACTCAAGGATGAGCATGGTAAATCATTAATTGGAGGTCAGATAGGCACTATATATAAACAGTAAAGCCATTTTCATAATCAATGGAGGTTATTTAGCTTTCAGAAATCGAGGGGTGAAAGCGAAAGAAGTCTAAGTGCATTTCTGTAAATTTTTTAGGAGAGACAAAAACTGTCCTTTTTTTAAAGGGTTTTATTAATTTCCATTTGTGGTACTCTGAAATGAAATCAGTTATTTGACAATTTTAAAAAAATTAACTTAAAAAAAAAATGAAAGAAAAGATTATATTTGTAAAAAATGCACTTAGACTTTTTTCGACTCAAAATTTGTCAAAATATCACAAATTTGGTAAATGCGAAAAAAGTCTAAGTGACGGAAAAAGGAAATAAACACTCTATATTTAAATTAACAGAAATGCTCAATACAGAATAAGTTTAATCCCTTACTTTACTATTTGACCATATAGAATGGAAAGAAAAAAAAAAATAAATTTAAAAAAAAAATTCACTTGACCTTTTTCGCAGTAAATGGTAATTTAAAAACTTGCCTGATAAAATAATGACATCGACCATTTTTTAAACCAGATACTTTCATCTTAATGGAAAATATTATTAAAGTTTATAAGATTCTAAGACTAATTTAGGGTTTCTACATTTTTTAAATTTTTGCATTCAGTTTCCATAATAATGGAATTTTTTTTGTGTAATTTGTGATCAATAAACAGAAGTTTTAGTTGATTACCCAAAAATAATCACTAAAACAGATACTTAAGGAAATTTGTTCTTTTTCTAATTAA